>NC_139745.1:0-20000 GCF_964211835.1 Anser anser | reverse complement strand
CGTGTTTTTTCGGGTCTAACTCGGGTTCAGCTTCTTGTTGCGGTTAGGGTTATGTTTAGGGTTGTTAGGAAAGAGTGAAGACGCAGAGTCCTGTTGAGTGTGGGGTTGCGTAAAGGCTCCCCCAGGGAGTTCAGGTGTTCCCAAAGGCTTCCGCTGAGAGCACTTTTGGATGGCAGAAAGTGGCACCGTACGTGTTTTTTCGGGTCTAACTCGGGTTCAGCTTCTTGTTGCGGTTAGGGTTATGTTTAGGGTTGTTAGGAAAGAGTGAAGACGCAGAGTCCTGTTGAGTGTGGGGTTGCGTAAAGGCTCCCCCAGGGAATTCAGGTGTACCCAAAGGCTTCCGCTGAGAGCACTTTTTGATGGCAGAAAGTGGCACCGTACGTGTTTTTTCGGGTCTAACTCGGGTTCAGCTTCTTGTTGCGGTTAGGGTTATGTTTAGGGTTGTTAGGAAAGAGTGAAGACGCAGAGTCCTGTTGAGTGTGGGGTTGCGTAAAGGCTCCCCCAGGGAGTTCAGGTGTACCCAAAGGCTTCCGCTGAGAGCACTTTTTGATGGCAGAAAGTGGCACCGTACGTGTTTTTTCGGGTCTAACTCGGGTTGAGCTTCTTGTTGCGGTTAGGGTTATGTTTAGGGTTGTTAGGAAAGAGTGAAGACGCAGAGTCCTGTTGAGTGTGGGGTTGCGTAAAGGCTCCCCCAGGGAGTTCAGGTGTACCCAAAGGCTTCCGCTGAGAGCACTTTTTGATGGCAGAAAGTGGCACCGTTTTTTTTTTTTCGGGTCTAACTCAGGTTCAGCTTCTTGTGGCGGTTAGGGTTATGTTTAGGGTTGTTAGGAAAGAGTGAAGACGCAGAGTCCTGTTGAGTGTGGGGTTGCGTAGAGGCTCCCCCAGGGAGTTCAGGTGTACCCAAAGGCTTCCGCTGAGAGCACTTTTTGATGGCAGAAAGTGGCACCGTACGTGTTTTTTCGGGTCTAACTCGGGTTCAGCTTCTTGTTCCGGTTAGGCTTATGTTTAGGGTTGTTAGGAAAGAGTGAAGACGCAGAGTCCTGTTGAGTGTGGGGTTGCGTAAAGGCTCCCCCAGGGAGTTCAGGTGTTCCCAAAGGCTTCCGCTGAGAGCACTTTTGGATGGCAGAAAGTGGCACCGTACGTGTTTTTTCGGGTCTAACTCGGGTTCAGCTTCTTGTTGCGGTTAGGGTTATGTTTAGGGTTGTTAGGAAAGAGTGAAGACGCAGAGTCCTGTTGAGTGTGGGGTTGCGTAAAGGCTCCCCCAGGGAGTTCAGGTGTACCCAAAGGCTTCCGCTGAGAGCACTTTTGGATGGCAGAAAGTGGCACCGTACGTGTTTTTTCGGGTCTAACTCGGGTTCAGCTTCTTGTTGCGGTTAGGGTTATGTTTAGGGTTGTTAGGAAAGAGTGAAGACGCAGAGTCCTGTTGAGTGTGGGGTTGCGTAAAGGCTCCCCCAGGGAGTTCAGGTGTACCCAAAGGCTTCCGCTGAGAGCACTTTTTGATGGCAGAAAGTGGCACCGTACGTGTTTTTTCGGGTCTAACTCGGGTTCAGCTTCTTGTTGCGGTTAGGGTTATGTTTAGGGTTGTTAGGAAAGAGTGAAGACGCAGAGTCCTGTTGAGTGTGGGGTTGTGTAAAGGCTCCCCCAGGGAGTTCAGGTGTACCCAAAGGCTTCCGCTGAGAGCACTTTTTGATGGCAGAAAGTGGCACCGTACGTGTTTTTTCGGGTCTAACTCGGGTTCAGCTTCTTGTTCCGGTTAGGCTTATGTTTAGGGTTGTTAGGAAAGAGTGAAGACGCAGAGTCCTGTTGAGTGTGGGGTTGCGTAAAGGCTCCCCCAGGGAGTTCAGGTGTACCCAAAGGCTTCCGCTGAGAGCACTTTTTGATGGCAGAAAGTGGCACCGTACGTGTTTTTTCGGGTCTAACTCGGGTTCAGCTTCTTGTTGCGGTTAGGGTTATGTTTAGGGTTGTTAGGAAAGAGTGAAGACGCAGAGTCCTGTTGAGTGTGGGGTTGCGTAAAGGCTCCCCCAGGGAGTTCAGGTGTACCCAAAGGCTTCCGCTGAGAGCACTTTTTGATGGCAGAAAGTGGCACCGTACGTGTTTTTTCGGGTCTAACTCGGGTTCAGCTTCTTGTTGCGGTTAGGGTTATGTTTAGGGTTGTTAGGAAAGAGTGAAGACGCAGAGTCCTGTTGAGTGTGGGGTTGCGTAAAGGCTCCCCCAGGGAGTTCAGGTGTACCCAAAGGCTTCCGCTGAGAGCACTTTTTGATGGCAGAAAGTGGCACCGTACGTGTTTTTTCGGGTCTAACTCGGGTTCAGCTTCTTGTTGCGGTTAGGGTTATGTTTAGGGTTGTTAGGAAAGAGTGAAGACGCAGAGTCCTGTTGAGTGTGGGGTTGCGTAAAGGCTCCCCCAGGGAGTTCAGGTGTACCCAAAGGCTTCCGCTGGGAGCACTTTTGGATGGCAGAAAGTGGCACCGTACGTGTTTTTTCGGGTCTAACTCGGGTTCAGCTTCTTGTTGCGGTTAGGGTTATGTTTAGGGTTGTTAGGAAAGAGTGAAGACGCAGAGTCCTGTTGAGTGTGGGGTTGCGTAAAGGCTCCCCCAGGGAGTTCAGGTGTACCCAAAGGCTTCCGCTGAGAGCACTTTTGGATGGCAGAAAGTGGCACCGTACGTGTTTTTTCGGGTCTAACTCGGGTTCAGCTTCTTGTTGCGGTTAGGGTTATGTTTAGGGTTGTTAGGAAAGAGTGAAGACGCAGAGTCCTGTTGAGTGTGGGGTTGCGTAAAGGCTCCCCCAGGGAGTTCAGGTGTACCCAAAGGGTTCCACTGAGAGCACTTTTTGATGGCAGAAAGTGGCACCGTACGTGTTTTTTCGGGTCTAACTCGGGTTCAGCTTCTTGTTGCGGTTAGGGTTATGTTTAGGGTTGTTAGGAAAGAGTGAAGACGCAGAGTCCTGTTGAGTGTGGGGTTGCGTAAAGGCTCCCCCAGGGAGTTCAGGTGTTCCCAAAGGCTTCCGCTGAGAGCACTTTTGGATGGCAGAAAGTGGCACCGTACGTGTTTTTTCGGGTCTAACTCGGGTTCAGCTTCTTGTTGCGGTTAGGGTTATGTTTAGGGTTGTTAGGAAAGAGTGAAGACGCAGAGTCCTGTTGAGTGTGGGGTTGCGTAAAGGCTCCCCCAGGGAATTCAGGTGTACCCAAAGGCTTCCGCTGAGAGCACTTTTTGATGGCAGAAAGTGGCACCGTACGTGTTTTTTCGGGTCTAACTCGGGTTCAGCTTCTTGTTGCGGTTAGGGTTATGTTTAGGGTTGTTAGGAAAGAGTGAAGACGCAGAGTCCTGTTGAGTGTGGGGTTGCGTAAAGGCTCCCCCAGGGAGTTCAGGTGTACCCAAAGGCTTCCGCTGAGAGCACTTTTTGATGGCAGAAAGTGGCACCGTACGTGTTTTTTCGGGTCTAACTCGGGTTGAGCTTCTTGTTGCGGTTAGGGTTATGTTTAGGGTTGTTAGGAAAGAGTGAAGACGCAGAGTCCTGTTGAGTGTGGGCTTGCGTAAAGGCTCCCCCAGGGAGTTCAGGTGTACCCAAAGGCTTCCGCTGAGAGCACTTTTTGATGGCAGAAAGTGGCACCGTTTTTTTTTTTTCGGGTCTAACTCAGGTTCAGCTTCTTGTTGCGGTTAGGGTTATGTTTAGGGTTGTTAGGAAAGAGTGAAGACGCAGAGTCCTGTTGAGTGTGGGGTTGCGTAGAGGCTCCCCCAGGGAGTTCAGGTGTACCCAAAGGCTTCCGCTGAGAGCACTTTTTGATGGCAGAAAGTGGCACCGTACGTGTTTTTTCGGGTCTAACTCGGGTTCAGCTTCTTGTTGCGGTTAGGGTTATGTTTAGGGTTGTTAGGAAAGAGTGAAGACGCAGAGTCCTGTTGAGTGTGGGGTTGCGTAAAGGCTCCCCCAGGGAGTTCAGGTGTTCCCAAAGGCTTCCGCTGAGAGCACTTTTGGATGGCAGAAAGTGGCACCGTACGTGTTTTTTCGGGTCTAACTCGGGTTGAGCTTCTTGTTCCGGTTAGGGTTATGTTTAGGGTTGTTAGGAAAGAGTGAAGACGCAGAGTCCTGTTGAGTGTGGGGTTGCGTAAAGGCTCCCCCAGGGAGTTCAGGTGTACCCAAAGGCTTCCGCTGAGAGCACATTTTGATGGCAGAAAGTGGCACCGTACGTCTTTTTTCGGGTCTAACTCGGGTTCAGCTTCTTGTTGCGGTTAGGGTTATGTTTAGGGTTGTTAGGAAAGAGTGAAGACGCAGAGTCCTGTTGAGTGTGGGGTTGCGTAAAGGCTCCCCCAGGGAGTTCAGGTGTTCCCAAAGGCTTCCGCTGAGAGCACTTTTTGATGGCAGAAAGTGGCACCGTACGTGTTTTTTCGGGTCTAACTCGGGTTGAGCTTCTTGTTGCGGTTAGGGTTATGTTTAGGGTTGTTAGGAAAGAGTGAAGACGCAGAGTCCTGTTGAGTGTGGGGTTGCGTAAAGGCTCCCCCAGGGAGTTCAGGTGTACCCAAAGGCTTCCGCTGAGAGCACTTTTTGATGGCAGAAAGTGGCACCGTACGTGTTTTTTCGGGTCTAACTCGGGTTCAGCTTCTTGTTGCGGTTAGGGTTATGTTTAGGGTTGTTAGGAAAGAGTGAAGACGCAGAGTCCTGTTGAGTGTGGGGTTGCGTAAAGGCTCCCCCAGGGAGTTCAGGTGTACCCAAAGGCTTCCGCTGAGAGCACTTTTTGATGGCAGAAAGTGGCACCGTACGTGTTTTTTCGGGTCTAACTCGGGTTCAGCTTCTTGTTGCGGTTAGGGTTATGTTTAGGGTTGTTAGGAAAGAGTGAAGACGCAGAGTCCTGTTGAGTGTGGGGTTGCGTAAAGGCTCCCCCAGGGAGTTCAGGTGTACCCAAAGGCTTCCGCTGAGAGCACTTTTTGATGGCAGAAAGTGGCACCGTACATGTTTTTTCGGGTCTAACTCGGGTTCAGCTTCTTGTTCTGGTTGGGGTTATGTTTAGGGTTGTTAGGAAAGAGTGAAGACGCAGAGTCCTGTTGAGTGTGGGGTTGCGTAGAGGCTCCCCCAGGGAGTTCAGGTGTACCCAAAGGCTTCCGCTGAGAGCACTTTTTGATGGCAGAAAGTGGCACCGTACGTGTTTTTTCGGGTCTAACTCGGGTTGAGCTTCTTGTTCCGGTTAGGGTTATGTTTAGGGTTGTTAGGAAAGAGTGAAGACGCAGAGTCCTGTTGAGTGTGGGGTTGCGTAAAGGCTCCACCAGGGAGTTCAGGTGTACCCAAAGGCTTCCGCTGAGAGCACTTTTGGATGGCAGAAAGTGGCACCGTACGTGTTTTTTCGGGTCTAACTCAGGTTCAGCTTCTTGTTCCGGTTAGGGTTATGTTTAGGGTTGTTAGGAAAGAGTGAAGACGCAGAGTCCTGTTGAGTGTGGGGTTGCGTAAAGGCTCCCCCAGGGAGTTCAGGTGTACCCAAAGGCTTCCGCTGAGAGCACTTTTTGATGGCAGAAAGTGGCACCGTACGTGTTTTTTCGGGTCTAACTCGGGTTCAGCTTCTTGTTGCGGTTAGGCTTATGTTTAGGGTTGTTAGGAAAGAGTGAAGACGCAGAGTCCTGTTGAGTGTGGGGTTGCGTAAAGGCTCCCCCAGGGAGTTCAGGTGTACCCAAAGGCTTCCGCTGAGAGCACTTTTGGATGGCAGAAAGTGGCACCGTACGTGTTTTTTCGGGTCTAACTCGGGTTCAGCTTCTTGTTGCGGTTAGGGTTATGTTTAGGGTTGTTAGGAAAGAGTGAAGACGCAGAGTCCTGTTGAGTGTGGGGTTGCGTAAAGGCTCCCCCAGGGAGTTCAGGTGTACCCAAAGGCTTCCGCTGAGAGCACTTTTGGATGGCAGAAAGTGGCACCGTACGTGTTTTTTCGGGTCTAACTCGGGTTCAGCTTCTTGTTGCGGTTAGGGTTATGTTTAGGGTTGTTAGGAAAGAGTGAAGACGCAGAGTCCTGTTGAGTGTGGGGTTGCGTAAAGGCTCCCACAGGGAGTTCAGGTGTACCCAAACGCTTCCGCTGGGAGCACTTTTTGATGGCAGAAAGTGGCACCGTACGTGTTTTTTCGGGTCTAACTCGGGTTCAGCTTCTTGTTGCGGTTAGGGTTATGTTTAGGGTTGTTAGGAAAGAGTGAAGACGCAGAGTCCTGTTGAGTGTGGGGTTGCGTAAAGGCTCCCCCAGGGAGTTCAGGTGTACCCAAAGGCTTCCGCTGAGAGCACTTTTTGATGGCAGAAAGTGGCACCGTACGTGTTTTTTCGGGTCTAACTCGGGTTCAGCTTCTTGTTGCGGTTAGGGTTATGTTTAGGGTTGTTAGGAAAGAGTGAAGACGCAGAGTCCTGTTGAGTGTGGGGTTGCGTAAAGGCTCCCCCAGGGAGTTCAGGTGTACCCAAAGGCTTCCGCTGAGAGCACTTTTTGATGGCAGAAAGTGGCACCGTACGTGTTTTTTCGGGTCTAACTCGGGTTCAGCTTCTTGTTGCGGTTAGGGTTATGTTTAGGGTTGTTAGGAAAGAGTGAAGACGCAGAGTCCTGTTGAGTGTGGGGTTGCGTAAAGGCTCCCCCAGGGAGTTCAGGTGTTCCCAAAGGCTTCCGCTGAGAGCACTTTTGGATGGCAGAAAGTGGCACCGTACGTGTTTTTTCGGGTCTAACTCGGGTTCAGCTTCTTGTTGCGGTTAGGGTTATGTTTAGGGTTGTTAGGAAAGAGTGAAGACGCAGAGTCCTGTTGAGTGTGGGGTTGCGTAAAGGCTCCCCCAGGGAGTTCAGGTGTACCCAAATGCTTCCGCTGAGAGCACTTTTTGATGGCAGAAAGTGGCACCGTTTTTTTTTTTTCGGGTCTAACTCGGGTTCAGCTTCTTGTTCTGGTTGGGGTTATGTTTAGGGTTGTTAGGAAAGAGTGAAGACGCAGAGTCCTGTTGAGTGTGGGGTTGCGTAGAGGCTCCCCCAGGGAGTTCAGGTGTACCCAAAGGCTTCCGCTGAGAGCACTTTTTGATGGCAGAAAGTGGCACCGTACGTGTTTTTTCGGGTCTAACTCGGGTTGAGCTTCTTGTTCCGGTTAGGGTTATGTTTAGGGTTGTTAGGAAAGAGTGAAGACGCAGAGTCCTGTTGAGTGTGGGGTTGCGTAAAGGCTCCCCCAGGGAGTTCAGGTGTACCCAAAGGCTTCCGCTGAGAGCACTTTTTGATGGCAGAAAGTGGCACCGTACGTGTTTTTTCGGGTCTAACTCGGGTTGAGCTTCTTGTTGCGGTTAGGGTTATGTTTAGGGTTGTTAGGAAAGAGTGAAGACGCAGAGTCCTGTTGAGTGTGGGGTTGCGTAAAGGCTCCCCCAGGGAGTTCAGGTGTACCCAAAGGCTTCCGCTGAGAGCACTTTTTGATGGCAGAAAGTGGCACCGTACGTGTTTTTTCGGGTCTAACTCGGGTTCAGCTTCTTGTTGCGGTTAGGGTTATGTTTAGGGTTGTTAGGAAAGAGTGAAGACGCAGAGTCCTGTTGAGTGTGGGGTTGCGTAAAGGCTCCCCCAGGGAGTTCAGGTGTACCCAAAGGCTTCCGCTGAGAGCACTTTTTGATGGCAGAAAGTGGCACCGTACGTGTTTTTTCGGGTCTAACTCAGGTTCAGCTTCTTGTTCCGGTTAGGGTTATGTTTAGGGTTGTTAGGAAAGAGTGAAGACGCAGAGTCCTGTTGAGTGTGGGGTTGCGTAAAGGCTCCCCCAGGGAGTTCAGGTGTACCCAAAGGCTTCCGCTGAGAGCACTTTTGGATGGCAGAAAGTGGCACCGTACGTGTTTTTTCGGGTCTAACTCGGGTTCAGCTTCTTGTTGCGGTTAGGGTTATGTTTAGGGTTGTTAGGAAAGAGTGAAGACGCAGAGTCCTGTTGAGTGTGGGGTTGCGTAAAGGCTCCCCCAGGGAGTTCAGGTGTACCCAAAGGCTTCCGCTGAGAGCACTTTTTGATGGCAGAAAGTGGCACCGTACGTGTTTTTTCGGGTCTAACTCGGGTTCAGCTTCTTGTTGCGGTTAGGGTTATGTTTAGGGTTGTTAGGAAAGAGTGAAGACGCAGAGTCCTGTTGAGTGTGGGGTTGCGTAAAGGCTCCCCCAGGGAGTTCAGGTGTACCCAAAGGCTTCCGCTGAGAGCACTTTTGGATGGCAGAAAGTGGCACCGTACGTGTTTTTTCGGGTCTAACTCGGGTTCAGCTTCTTGTTGCGGTTAGGGTTATGTTTAGGGTTGTTAGGAAAGAGTGAAGACGCAGAGTCCTGTTGAGTGTGGGGTTGCGTAAAGGCTCCCCCAGGGAGTTCAGGTGTACCCAAAGGCTTCCGCTGAGAGCACTTTTTGATGGCAGAAAGTGGCACCGTACGTGTTTTTTCGGGTCTAACTCGGGTTCAGCTTCTTGTTGCGGTTAGGGTTATGTTTAGGGTTGTTAGGAAAGAGTGAAGACGCAGAGTCCTGTTGAGTGTGGGGTTGCGTAAAGGCTCCCCCAGGGAGTTCAGGTGTACCCAAAGGCTTCCGCTCAGAGCACTTTTTGATGGCAGAAAGTGGCACCGTACGTGTTTTTTCGGGTCTAACTCGGGTTCAGCTTCTTGTTCCGGTTAGGGTTATGTTTAGGGTTGTTAGGAAAGAGTGAAGACGCAGAGTCCTGTTGAGTGTGGGGTTGCGTAAAGGCTCCCACAGGGAGTTCAGGTGTACCCAAACGCTTCCGCTGGGAGCACTTTTTGATGGCAGAAAGTGGCACCGTACGTGTTTTTTCGGGTCTAACTCGGGTTCAGCTTCTTGTTGCGGTTAGGGTTATGTTTAGGGTTGTTAGGAAAGAGTGAAGACGCAGAGTCCTGTTGAGTGTGGGGTTGCGTAAAGGCTCCCCCAGGGAGTTCAGGTGTACCCAAAGGCTTCCGCTGAGAGCACTTTTTGATGGCAGAAAGTGGCACCGTACGTGTTTTTTCGGGTCTAACTCGGGTTCAGCTTCTTGTTGCGGTTAGGGTTATGTTTAGGGTTGTTAGGAAAGAGTGAAGACGCAGAGTCCTGTTGAGTGTGGGGTTGCGTAAAGGCTCCCCCAGGGAGTTCAGGTGTACCCAAAGGCTTCCGCTGAGAGCACTTTTGGATGGCAGAAAGTGGCACCGTACGTGTTTTTTCGGGTCTAACTCGGGTTCAGCTTCTTGTTGCGGTTAGGGTTATGTTTAGGGTTGTTAGGAAAGAGTGAAGACGCAGAGTCCTGTTGAGTGTGGGGTTGCGTAAAGGCTCCCCCAGGGAGTTCAGGTGTTCCCAAAGGCTTCCGCTGAGAGCACTTTTGGATGGCAGAAAGTGGCACCGTACGTGTTTTTTCGGGTCTAACTCGGGTTCAGCTTCTTGTTGCGGTTAGGGTTATGTTTAGGGTTGTTAGGAAAGAGTGAAGACGCAGAGTCCTGTTGAGTGTGGGGTTGCGTAAAGGCTCCCCCAGGGAGTTCAGGTGTACCCAAATGCTTCCGCTGAGAGCACTTTTTGATGGCAGAAAGTGGCACCGTACGTGTTTTTTCGGGTCTAACTCGGGTTGAGCTTCTTGTTGCGGTTAGGGTTATGTTTAGGGTTGTTAGGAAAGAGTGAAGACGCAGAGTCCTGTTGAGTGTGGGGTTGCGTAAAGGCTCCCCCAGGGAGTTCAGGTGTACCCAAAGGCTTCCGCTGAGAGCACTTTTTGATGGCAGAAAGTGGCACCGTACGTGTTTTTTCGGGTCTAACTCGGGTTGAGCTTCTTGTTGCGGTTAGGGTTATGTTTAGGGTTGTTAGGAAAGAGTGAAGACGCAGAGTCCTGTTGAGTGTGGGGTTGCGTAAAGGCTCCCCCAGGGAGTTCAGGTGTACCCAAAGGCTTCCGCTGAGAGCACTTTTTGATGGCAGAAAGTGGCACCGTACGTGTTTTTTCGGGTCTAACTCAGGTTCAGCTTCTTGTTCCGGTTAGGGTTATGTTTAGGGTTGTTAGGAAAGAGTGAAGACGCAGAGTCCTGTTGAGTGTGGGGTTGCGTAGAGGCTCCCCCAGGGAGTTCAGGTGTACCCAAAGGCTTCCGCTGAGAGCACTTTTTGATGGCAGAAAGTGGCACCGTACGTGTTTTTTCGGGTCTAACTCGGGTTGAGCTTCTTGTTCCGGTTAGGGTTATGTTTAGGGTTGTTAGGAAAGAGTGAAGACGCAGAGTCCTGTTGAGTGTGGGGTTGCGTAAAGGCTCCCCCAGGGAGTTCAGGTGTACCCAAAGGCTTCCGCTGAGAGCACTTTTTGATGGCAGAAAGTGGCACCGTACGTGTTTTTTCGGGTCTAACTCGGGTTCAGCTTCTTGTTGCGGTTAGGGTTATGTTTAGGGTTGTTAGGAAAGAGTGAAGACGCAGAGTCCTGTTGAGTGTGGGGTTGCGTAAAGGCTCCCCCAGGGAGTTCAGGTGTACCCAAAGGCTTCCGCTGAGAGCACTTTTTGATGGCAGAAAGTGGCACCGTACGTGTTTTTTCGGGTCTAACTCGGGTTCAGCTTCTTGTTCCGGTTAGGCTTATGTTTAGGGTTGTTAGGAAAGAGTGAAGACGCAGAGTCCTGTTGAGTGTGGGGTTGCGTAAAGGCTCCCCCAGGGAGTTCAGGTGTACCCAAAGGCTTCCGCTGAGAGCACTTTTTGATGGCAGAAAGTGGCACCGTACGTGTTTTTTCGGGTCTAACTCGGGTTCAGCTTCTTGTTGCGGTTAGGGTTATGTTTAGGGTTGTTAGGAAAGAGTGAAGACGCAGAGTCCTGTTGAGTGTGGGGTTGCGTAAAGGCTCCCCCAGGGAGTTCAGGTGTACCCAAAGGCTTCCGCTGAGAGCACTTTTTGATGGCAGAAAGTGGCACCGTACGTGTTTTTTCGGGTCTAACTCGGGTTCAGCTTCTTGTTGCGGTTAGGCTTATGTTTAGGGTTGTTAGGAAAGAGTGAAGACGCAGAGTCCTGTTGAGTGTGGGGTTGCGTAAAGGCTCCCCCAGGGAGTTTAGGTGTACCCAAAGGCTTCCGCTGAGAGCACTTTTTGATGGCAGAAAGTGGCACCGTACGTGTTTTTTCGGGTCTAACTCGGGTTCAGCTTCTTGTTGCGGTTAGGGTTATGTTTAGGGTTGTTAGGAAAGAGTGAAGACGCAGAGTCCTGTTGAGTGTGGGGTTGCGTAAAGGCTCCCACAGGGAGTTCAGGTGTACCCAAACGCTTCCGCTGGGAGCACTTTTTGATGGCAGAAAGTGGCACCGTACGTGTTTTTTCGGGTCTAACTCGGGTTCAGCTTCTTGTTGCGGTTAGGGTTATGTTTAGGGTTGTTAGGAAAGAGTGAAGACGCAGAGTCCTGTTGAGTGTGGGGTTGCGTAAAGGCTCCCCCAGGGAGTTCAGGTGTACCCAAAGGCTTCCGCTGAGAGCACTTTTTGATGGCAGAAAGTGGCACCGTACGTGTTTTTTCGGGTCTAACTCGGGTTCAGCTTCTTGTTGCGGTTAGGGTTATGTTTAGGGTTGTTAGGAAAGAGTGAAGACGCAGAGTCCTGTTGAGTGTGGGGTTGCGTAAAGGCTCCCCCAGGGAGTTCAGGTGTACCCAAAGGCTTCCGCTGAGAGCACTTTTTGATGGCAGAAAGTGGCACCGTACGTGTTTTTTCGGGTCTAACTCGGGTTCAGCTTCTTGTTCCGGTTAGGCTTATGTTTAGGGTTGTTAGGAAAGAGTGAAGACGCAGAGTCCTGTTGAGTGTGGGGTTGCGTAAAGGCTCCCCCAGGGAGTTTAGGTGTACCCAAAGGCTTCCGCTGAGAGCACTTTTTGATGGCAGAAAGTGGCACCGTACGTGTTTTTTCGGGTCTAACTCGGGTTCAGCTTCTTGTTGCGGTTAGGGTTATGTTTAGGGTTGTTAGGAAAGAGTGAAGACGCAGAGTCCTGTTGAGTGTGGGGTTGCGTAAAGGCTCCCCCAGGGAGTTCAGGTGTACCCAAAGGCTTCCGCTGAGAGCACTTTTTGATGGCAGAAAGTGGCACCGTACGTGTTTTTTCGGGTCTAACTCGGGTTCAGCTTCTTGTTCCGGTTAGGCTTATGTTTAGGGTTGTTAGGAAAGAGTGAAGACGCAGAGTCCTGTTGAGTGTGGGGTTGCGTAAAGGCTCCCCCAGGGAGTTTAGGTGTACCCAAAGGCTTCCGCTGAGAGCACTTTTTGATGGCAGAAAGTGGCACCGTACGTGTTTTTTCGGGTCTAACTCGGGTTCAGCTTCTTGTTGCGGTTAGGGTTATGTTTAGGGTTGTTAGGAAAGAGTGAAGACGCAGAGTCCTGTTGAGTGTGGGGTTGCGTAAAGGCTCCCACAGGGAGTTCAGGTGTACCCAAACGCTTCCGCTGGGAGCACTTTTTGATGGCAGAAAGTGGCACCGTACGTGTTTTTTCGGGTCTAACTCGGGTTCAGCTTCTTGTTGCGGTTAGGGTTATGTTTAGGGTTGTTAGGAAAGAGTGAAGACGCAGAGTCCTGTTGAGTGTGGGGTTGCGTAAAGGCTCCCCCAGGGAGTTCAGGTGTACCCAAAGGCTTCCGCTGAGAGCACTTTTTGATGGCAGAAAGTGGCACCGTACGTGTTTTTTCGGGTCTAACTCGGGTTGAGCTTCTTGTTGCGGTTAGGGTTATGTTTAGGGTTGTTAGGAAAGAGTGAAGACGCAGAGTCCTGTTGAGTGTGGGGTTGCGTAAAGGCTCCCACAGGGAGTTCAGGTGTACCCAAAGGCTTCCGCTGAGAGCACTTTTTGATGGCAGAAAGTGGCACCGTACGTGTTTTTTCGGGTCTAACTCGGGTTCAGCTTCTTGTTGCGGTTAGGGTTATGTTTAGGGTTGTTAGGAAAGAGTGAAGACGCAGAGTCCTGTTGAGTGTGGGGTTGCGTAAAGGCTCCCCCAGGGAGTTCAGGTGTTCCCAAAGGCTTCCGCTGAGAGCACTTTTGGATGGCAGAAAGTGGCACCGTACGTGTTTTTTCGGGTCTAACTCGGGTTCAGCTTCTTGTTGCGGTTAGGGTTATGTTTAGGGTTGTTAGGAAAGAGTGAAGACGCAGAGTCCTGTTGAGTGTGGGGTTGCGTAAAGGCTCCCCCAGGGAGTTCAGGTGTACCCAAATGCTTCCGCTGAGAGCACTTTTTGATGGCAGAAAGTGGCACCGTTTTTTTTTTTTTGGGTCTAACTCGGGTTCAGCTTCTTGTTCTGGTTGGGGTTATGTTTAGGGTTGTTAGGAAAGAGTGAAGACGCAGAGTCCTGTTGAGTGTGGGGTTGCGTAGAGGCTCCCCCAGGGAGTTCAGGTGTACCCAAAGGCTTCCGCTGAGAGCACTTTTTGATGGCAGAAAGTGGCACCGTACGTGTTTTTTCGGGTCTAACTCGGGTTGAGCTTCTTGTTCCGGTTAGGGTTATGTTTAGGGTTGTTAGGAAAGAGTGAAGACGCAGAGTCCTGTTGAGTGTGGGGTTGCGTAAAGGCTCCCCCAGGGAGTTCAGGTGTACCCAAAGGCTTCCGCTGAGAGCACTTTTTGATGGCAGAAAGTGGCACCGTACGTGTTTTTTCGGGTCTAACTCGGGTTGAGCTTCTTGTTGCGGTTAGGGTTATGTTTAGGGTTGTTAGGAAAGAGTGAAGACGCAGAGTCCTGTTGAGTGTGGGGTTGCGTAAAGGCTCCCCCAGGGAGTTCAGGTGTACCCAAAGGCTTCCGCTGAGAGCACTTTTTGATGGCAGAAAGTGGCACCGTACGTGTTTTTTCGGGTCTAACTCGGGTTCAGCTTCTTGTTGCGGTTAGGGTTATGTTTAGGGTTGTTAGGAAAGAGTGAAGACGCAGAGTCCTGTTGAGTGTGGGGTTGCGTAAAGGCTCCCCCAGGGAGTTCAGGTGTACCCAAAGGCTTCCGCTGAGAGCACTTTTTGATGGCAGAAAGTGGCACCGTACGTGTTTTTTCGGGTCTAACTCAGGTTCAGCTTCTTGTTGCGGTTAGGGTTATGTTTAGGGTTGTTAGGAAAGAGTGAAGACGCAGAGTCCTGTTGAGTGTGGGGTTGCGTAAAGGCTCCCCCAGGGAGTTCAGGTGTACCCAAAGGCTTCCGCTGAGAGCACTTTTGGATGGCAGAAAGTGGCACCGTACGTGTTTTTTCGGGTCTAACTCGGGTTCAGCTTCTTGTTGCGGTTAGGGTTATGTTTAGGGTTGTTAGGAAAGAGTGAAGACGCAGAGTCCTGTTGAGTGTGGGGTTGCGTAAAGGCTCCCCCAGGGAGTTCAGGTGTACCCAAAGGCTTCCGCTGAGAGCACTTTTTGATGGCAGAAAGTGGCACCGTACGTGTTTTTTCGGGTCTAACTCGGGTTCAGCTTCTTGTTGCGGTTAGGGTTATGTTTAGGGTTGTTAGGAAAGAGTGAAGACGCAGAGTCCTGTTGAGTGTGGGGTTGCGTAAAGGCTCCCCCAGGGAGTTCAGGTGTACCCAAAGGCTTCCGCTGAGAGCACTTTTTGATGGCAGAAAGTGGCACCGTACGTGTTTTTTCGGGTCTAACTCGGGTTGAGCTTCTTGTTGCGGTTAGGGTTATGTTTAGGGTTGTTAGGAAAGAGTGAAGACGCAGAGTCCTGTTGAGTGTGGGGTTGCGTAAAGGCTCCCCCAGGGAGTTCAGGTGTACCCAAAGGCTTCCGCTGAGAGCACTTTTTGATGGCAGAAAGTGGCACCGTACGTGTTTTTTTCGGGTCTAACTCGGGTTCAGCTTCTTGTTGCGGTTAGGGTTATGTTTAGGGTTGTTAGGAAAGAGTGAAGACGCAGAGTCCTGTTGAGTGTGGGGTTGCGTAAAGGCTCCCCCAGGGAGTTCAGGTGTACCCAAAGGCTTCCGCTGAGAGCACTTTTGGATGGCAGAAAGTGGCACCGTACGTGTTTTTTCGGGTCTAACTCGGGTTCAGCTTCTTGTTGCGGTTAGGCTTATGTTTAGGGTTGTTAGGAAAGAGTGAAGACGCAGAGTCCTGTTGAGTGTGGGGTTGCGTAAAGGCTCCCCCAGGGAGTTCAGGTGTTCCCAAAGGCTTCCGCTGAGAGCACTTTTGGATGGCAGAAAGTGGCACCGTACGTGTTTTTTCGGGTCTAACTCGGGTTCAGCTTCTTGTTGCGGTTAGGGTTATGTTTAGGGTTGTTAGGAAAGAGTGAAGACGCAGAGTCCTGTTGAGTGTGGGGTTGCGTAAAGGCTCCCCCAGGGAGTTCAGGTGTACCCAAATGCTTCCGCTGAGAGCACTTTTTGATGGCAGAAAGTGGCACCGTACGTGTTTTTCGGGTCTAACTCGGGTTGAGCTTCTTGTTGCGGTTAGGGTTATGTTTAGGGTTGTTAGGAAAGAGTGAAGACGCAGAGTCCTGTTGAGTGTGGGGTTGCGTAAAGGCTCCCCCAGGGA
Source organism: Anser anser (assembly GCF_964211835.1). Taxonomy (NCBI): domain Eukaryota; kingdom Metazoa; phylum Chordata; class Aves; order Anseriformes; family Anatidae; genus Anser; species Anser anser. Next base: position 4,672 of record NC_139745.1, on the reverse strand, counting down.
GTTCAGGTGTACCCAAAGGCTTCCGCTGAGAGCACTTTTTGATGGCAGAAAGTGGCACCGTACGTGTTTTTTCGGGTCTAACTCGGGTTGAGCTTCTTGTTGCGGTTAGGGTTATGTTTAGGGTTGTTAGGAAAGAGTGAAGACGCAGAGTCCTGTTGAGTGTGGGGTTGCGTAAAGGCTCCCCCAGGGAGTTCAGGTGTACCCAAAGGCTTCCGCTGAGAGCACTTTTTGATTGCAGAAAGTGGCACCGTACGTGTTTTTTCGGGTCTAACTCAGGTTCAGCTTCTTGTTCCGGTTAGGGTTATGTTTAGGGTTGTTAGGAAAGAGTGAAGACGCAGAGTCCTGTTGAGTGTGGGGTTGCGTAGAGGCTCCCCCAGGGAGTTCAGGTGTACCCAAAGGCTTCCGCTGAGAGCACTTTTTGATGGCAGAAAGTGGCACCGTACGTGTTTTTTCGGGTCTAACTCGGGTTGAGCTTCTTGTTGCGGTTAGGGTTATGTTTAGGGTTGTTAGGAAAGAGTGAAGACGCAGAGTCCTGTTGAGTGTGGGGTTGCGTAAAGGCTCCCCCAGGGAGTTCAGGTGTACCCAAAGGCTTCCGCTGAGAGCACTTTTTGATGGCAGAAAGTGGCACCGTACGTGTTTTTTCGGGTCTAACTCGGGTTCAGCTTCTTGTTGCGGTTAGGGTTATGTTTAGGGTTGTTAGGAAAGAGTGAAGACGCAGAGTCCTGTTGAGTGTGGGGTTGCGTAAAGGCTCCCCCAGGGAGTTCAGGTGTACCCAAAGGCTTCCGCTGAGAGCACTTTTTGATGGCAGAAAGTGGCACCGTACGTGTTTTTTCGGGTCTAACTCGGGTTCAGCTTCTTGTTCCGGTTAGGCTTATGTTTAGGGTTGTTAGGAAAGAGTGAAGACGCAGAGTCCTGTTGAGTGTGGGGTTGCGTAAAGGCTCCCCCAGGGAGTTTAGGTGTACCCAAAGGCTTCCGCTGAGAGCACTTTTTGATGGCAGAAAGTGGCACCGTACGTGTTTTTTCGGGTCTAACTCGGGTTCAGCTTCTTGTTGCGGTTAGGGTTATGTTTAGGGTTGTTAGGAAAGAGTGAAGACGCAGAGTCCTGTTGAGTGTGGGGTTGCGTAAAGGCTCCCCCAGGGAGTTCAGGTGTACCCAAAGGCTTCCGCTGAGAGCACTTTTTGATGGCAGAAAGTGGCACCGTACGTGTTTTTTTCGGGTCTAACTCGGGTTCAGCTTCTTGTTCCGGTTAGGCTTATGTTTAGGGTTGTTAGGAAAGAGTGAAGACGCAGAGTCCTGTTGAGTGTGGGGTTGCGTAAAGGCTCCCCCAGGGAGTTTAGGTGTACCCAAAGGCTTCCGCTGAGAGCACTTTTTGATGGCAGAAAGTGGCACCGTACGTGTTTTTTCGGGTCTAACTCGGGTTCAGCTTCTTGTTGCGGTTAGGGTTATGTTTAGGGTTGTTAGGAAAGAGTGAAGACGCAGAGTCCTGTTGAGTGTGGGGTTGCGTAAAGGCTCCCCCAGGGAGTTCAGGTGTACCCAAAGGCTTCCGCTGAGAGCACTTTTTGATGGCAGAAAGTGGCACCGTACGTGTTTTTTCGGGTCTAACTCGGGTTCAGCTTCTTGTTGCGGTTAGGGTTATGTTTAGGGTTGTTAGGAAAGAGTGAAGACGCAGAGTCCTGTTGAGTGTGGGGTTGCGTAAAGGCTCCCCCAGGGAGTTCAGGTGTACCCAAAGGCTTCCGCTGAGAGCACTTTTTGATGGCAGAAAGTGGCACCGTACGTGTTTTTTCGGGTCTATCTCGGGTTCAGCTTCTTGTTGCGGTTAGGGTTATGTTTAGGGTTGTTAGGAAAGAGTGAAGACGCAGAGTCCTGTTGAGTGTGGGGTTGCGTAAAGGCTCCCCCAGGGAGTTCAGGTGTACCCAAAGGCTTCCGCTGGGAGCACTTTTTGATGGCAGAAAGTGGCACCGTACGTGTTTTTTCGGGTCTAACTCGGGTTGAGCTTCTTGTTGCGGTTAGGGTTATGTTTAGGGTTGTTAGGAAAGAGTGAAGACGCAGAGTCCTGTTGAGTGTGGGGTTGCGTAAAGGCTCCCCCAGGGAGTTCAGGTGTACCCAAAGGCTTCCGCTGAGAGCACTTTTTGATGGCAGAAAGTGGCACCGTACGTGTTTTTTCGGGTCTAACACGGGTTCAGCTTCTTGTTGCGGTTAGGGTTATGTTTAGGGTTGTTAGGAAAGAGTGAAGACGCAGAGTCCTGTTGAGTGTGGGGTTGCGTAAAGGCTCCCCCAGGGAGTTCAGGTGTACCCAAAGGCTTCCGCTGAGAGCACTTTTGGATGGCAGAAAGTGGCACCGTACGTGTTTTTTCGGGTCTAACTCGGGTTCAGCTTCTTGTTGCGGTTAGGGTTATGTTTAGGGTTGTTAGGAAAGAGTGAAGACGCAGAGTCCTGTTGAGTGTGGGGTTGCGTAAAGGCTCCCCCAGGGAGTTCAGGTGTACCCAAAGGCTTCCGCTGAGAGCACTTTTTGATGGCAGAAAGTGGCACCGTACGTGTTTTTTCGGGTCTAACTCGGGTTCAGCTTCTTGTTGCGGTTAGGGTTATGTTTAGGGTTGTTAGGAAAGAGTGAAGACGCAGAGTCCTGTTGAGTGTGGGGTTGCGTAAAGGCTCCCCCAGGGAGTTCAGGTGTACCCAAAGGCTTCCGCTGAGAGCACTTTTGGATGGCAGAAAGTGGCACCGTACGTGTTTTTTCGGGTCTAACTCGGGTTCAGCTTCTTGTTGCGGTTAGGCTTATGTTTAGGGTTGTTAGGAAAGAGTGAAGACGCAGAGTCCTGTTGAGTGTGGGGTTGCGTAAAGGCTCCCCCAGGGAGTTCAGGTGTACCCAAAGGCTTCCGCTGAGAGCACTTTTGGATGGCAGAAAGTGGCACCGTACGTGTTTTTTCGGGTCTAACTCGGGTTCAGCTTCTTGTTGCGGTTAGGGTTATGTTTAGGGTTGTTAGGAAAGAGTGAAGACGCAGAGTCCTGTTGAGTGTGGGGTTGCGTAAAGGCTCCCCCAGGGAGTTCAGGTGTACCCAAAGGCTTCCGCTGAGAGCACTTTTGGATGGCAGAAAGTGGCACCGTACGTGTTTTTTCGGGTCTAACTCGGGTTCAGCTTCTTGTTGCGGTTAGGGTTATGTTTAGGGTTGTTAGGAAAGAGTGAAGACGCAGAGTCCTGTTGAGTGTGGGGTTGCGTAAAGGCTCCCCCAGGGAGTTCAGGTGTACCCAAAGGCTTCCGCTGAGAGCACTTTTTGATGGCAGAAAGTGGCACCGTACGTGTTTTTTCGGGTCTAACTCGGGTTCAGCTTCTTGTTGCGGTTAGGGTTATGTTTAGGGTTGTTAGGAAAGAGTGAAGACGCAGAGTCCTGTTGAGTGTGGGGTTGCGTAAAGGCTCCCCCAGGGAGTTCAGGTGTACCCAAAGGCTTCCGCTGAGAGCACTTTTTGATGGCAGAAAGTGGCACCGTACGTGTTTTTTCGGGTCTAACTCGGGTTCAGCTTCTTGTTGCGGTTAGGGTTATGTTTAGGGTTGTTAGGAAAGAGTGAAGACGCAGAGTCCTGTTGAGTGTGGGGTTGCGTAAAGGCTCCCCCAGGGAGTTCAGGTGTACCCAAAGGCTTCCGCTCAGAGCACTTTTTGATGGCAGAAAGTGGCACCGTACGTGTTTTTTCGGGTCTAACTCGGGTTCAGCTTCTTGTTCCGGTTAGGCTTATGTTTAGGGTTGTTAGGAAAGAGTGAAGACGCAGAGTCCTGTTGAGTGTGGGGTTGCGTAAAGGCTCCCCCAGGGATTTCAGGTGTACCCAAAGGCTTCCGCTGAGAGCACTTTTTGATGGCAGAAAGTGGCACCGTACGTGTTTTTTCGGGTCTAACTCGGGTTCAGCTTCTTGTTGCGGTTAGGCTTATGTTTAGGGTTGTTAGGAAAGAGTGAAGACGCAGAGTCCTGTTGAGTGTGGGGTTGCGTAAAGGCTCCCCCAGGGAGTTCAGGTGTACCCAAAGGCTTCCGCTGAGAGCACTTTTGGATGGCAGAAAGTGGCACCGTACGTGTTTTTTCGGGTCTAACTCGGGTTCAGCTTCTTGTTGCGGTTAGGGTTATGTTTAGGGTTGTTAGGAAAGAGTGAAGACGCAGAGTCCTGTTGAGTGTGGGGTTGCGTAAAGGCTCCCCCAGGGAGTTCAGGTGTACCCAAAGGCTTCCGCTGAGAGCACTTTTGGATGGCAGAAAGTGGCACCGTACGTGTTTTTTCGGGTCTAACTCGGGTTCAGCTTCTTGTTGCGGTTAGGGTTATGTTTAGGGTTGTTAGGAAAGAGTGAAGACGCAGAGTCCTGTTGAGTGTGGGGTTGCGTAAAGGCTCCCCCAGGGAGTTCAGGTGTACCCAAAGGCTTCCGCTGAGAGCACTTTTGGATGGCAGAAAGTGGCACCGTACGTGTTTTTTCGGGTCTAACTCGGGTTCAGCTTCTTGTTGCGGTTAGGCTTATGTTTAGGGTTGTTAGGAAAGAGTGAAGACGCAGAGTCCTGTTGAGTGTGGGGTTGCGTAAAGGCTCCCCCAGGGAGTTCAGGTGTACCCAAAGGCTTCCGCTGAGAGCACTTTTGGATGGCAGAAAGTGGCACCGTACGTGTTTTTTCGGGTCTAACTCGGGTTCAGCTTCTTGTTGCGGTTAGGG